>NC_051122.1:9232319-9252672 GCF_014839805.1 Manduca sexta
ATATACTTGCCCACTGCTGAGCGCGGGCCTCCTCTACTACTGAGAGGGATTAGGCCTTAGTCCACCACGCTGGCCTAGTGCGTATTGGTAGACTTCACACGCCTTCGAAATTCCTATAGAGAACTTCTCTGATGTGCAGGTTTTCTCACGATGTTTTCCTTCACTATTAAAGCGAACGATAAACTCACAAAGAATATACACATGATTTTCGAAAAGTCTGAGGTGTGTACCCTTGGGATTTGAACCTGCGGACATTCGTCTTGGCAGTCCGTTCCACACCCAACTAGGCTATCGCCGCTTTAATATAAATTTTAGTTGTTAAATAATTGTTTAAATTTTTTTTTAAGGGAAACGGCAATATGTTACTGCACCTGATGGTGAGTAGACGGTTCAATAGATTGTCGACTGACGAGAGATGATTAACCTCCTTCGACACAATTATGCCGGCCTGTTTGAACCAGATATACACAGGCCCACTATGACGGGTTTTAACACCTTGTGTACGGTGGTCGCTATCCGGGCACATATTATATTTTACCACCAGCAATTTTCTTAAATGTCAATAGAAGCATTAATTTAACTGATATTAATGATCAAGTTTATTGTTTTAAAGGTTTTTCATTAGTCGTGTGTAAATTATTATGGCACAGTTGATCGTGAGTTGCATTAGAGAAGCCGTTGCCTTAACTTTACCGAACTGTTATTACCATTGCAATAAAATTAGAATGAGATAACACCCATATACGCGTAACTCATACATTATTGTTGAATAATTGCGATATTGATTCGAACTTTCAAAGGTCAAAATCCGGTCAAAAATCACGCAATTAATACAGCGATGGTGTTGCAAAATGTTAAACTTTAATCAGAAGCAAGATTTATCAAACACGTCAGCGTTTGACGTTTTAAATTACAAGTGAAATTATCTAAGACTGAACCTAAGACATTTTAACCTGCATTATCTTGTCACTGAACAACACTTGCTAACAAGAAGCCGTCACACTTGACCGCCTTGAAACATTTCGACGGCGTCAGTAAGGAGTGCCTTTTGGACCACCGCGCGCATCCAAAGGGTTACACTTCTTTAATAACAAATACATACTCTATCACAATTGAATAGAGTTCTTTAAAACTGAAACTATAAGTTGGTGCTTTACTAATCTTTCACAAAAGCCGTGACGGATAGTCTCTTGACGAATTCCTTTATGCTATTATATTTTTGATTTGTTTTATTAATTTAACACTTATGGCATTGTTTTAAATGTGGTTTTAGAACTATAATATTTGTGGTAGTTAGGCTGTTTTATAACCAGCGGGGCAGTCATGAAGACGTCAGTGGTGTCTTGGTATCGAATGACACACAGTTAGAAATTTGAATATATCGTGCTGTGAAGAGATTTTTGACAGATTTGACAGGAGCCCGTGGGTTTCTGGGCAACGTCACGAACAGACAGACAATGACACGGTTTTTGTTAGCAAAATACTACGGAGCGAAGTTCGCGTCCCGTCTAGGTAGATTTTCAATTGACATGCTTGACGGTTGGGATCATTTTGTAAATTCGGATTTTGTAGATCATGCTTACATCTTCATCTTTATTTAGCCTATCAATCAACATAGACTAAGAACATTCATAAGTCTACGCCAATTTAAAAGAGACCCTAATACCTATTAACTCAAAGTTCCAAACAGCTTTTATCTCTACCAAACTGCCTACTATCTTCAAACGTTTGCCAATCAGCTTGTCAATCTTTTCAATAACTCTCTAGTGTCTATTGACAGATCCGTCAAATCTAGCCAGAAACACCTGTTTACGTCACGTAACTATTATAAACATAAATCACAACAGCGTGCGTAAGACGTCTGCTTTGTATTTTTAATTGGCCTGTCATAAGTAAAAGCAAATATTTGTAAGAACTATTTGCAAACATGTATTTAATAGTAAATTGTACGCAACGGGCTGATCTGTTTGGTTATTTTTTTTTATAGTCGTTCATAAGTACTAGTTGTAGTAGTTATTTCAATGTAAGAAAAATTACTTAGTCGTAGCCCTGAGTCATGAAGTTGTGATACCCTCGTGTCTCGGAAAGTATGTAAAGCTGTTGGTCCTGCACCTGATCTCTCAGGTCATGTCGGATTTGCCGTCTCACCGGACCATCAGAGTGAAAGAACAGAGTGCACTGTGTATTGCGCATTTGTGTACTATAATATCTCCTGCGTACCTGGCCGATCTTCGTTGAGATTGACCGCCGTGGCCGAAATTCATCGAGGAAGTATTCATTCATTTCAATGTCGACCAAAAACGATTAGCAATAAAAATTTTCATCAGTCTTGTAAGGCACTACATCTAGTTTCAATACCCAAATCAGTTTACTAGATAAAATAAAATTAATTATCGACGTAATGCAAATTATTCACCATGACCGAGGGTCCGGCGACTCCGATGACCGGCCATTCCGATGACCATCCATCACCGTCATTCTAAGCCCGATTAACGGTTACGTTTAATCTGTCGCTGCCACGCATCGTAAAAGCCGCATTCAGAATTAATAAGTTACCTCCGGCGAGTAATTAGAATTTATAATTCGGTGCTCGGCTTGACAGTTTCAAAGGCTCGTGAATGGCGAATTTTCAGACCGTACGGAGACGTTAAGCCGTCTTAAGTTTAGTAAAAGTCCCTTGGGATGTATTGGTAAGAAAATAATCTCAACTGGAATGTCATTTCGAGATGTCATATAATAAATTGATCATGTTTTAACCGAAAACGTATGAGAAATTTCTGATTAATATTTTTTTATTGCTTTGAATGACAAGGCGAGCTTGCCGTCCACCTGATGGTAAGCGAAACGACCGCCCCGAAACAGTAGAAACACCATCCAACTTGAATTACAAAGTATTGTTTTGTATTCCACTACGCTCGCCATCCTGAGACATGAGATGTTAAGTCTTATTATGTTCAGCAGTTACACAGTCACTACACACTGCTAATTTGCGGCAGAAATAGACATTGCGGTGGTACCCAGGTGGACTCTCACATATAATAGACCTATCACCAGTAAAATTATTTCTCCCAATTAAACACCACAAAAAACTATCTACAGACAAATTTGATACCAATAGCATGTACAGGCCGCATTAACATTCCCTTCTACGCAACATAATAAAAATTATCAAACAAATAAACATTGATTATACAAATAACATTCATGTAGCCAGTCGGTCGTGTATTACCCAAAACACAGATGACATTTTGATGGTGTCCATGAGTTTGCTTTACATTTATTACTTCGCAGCGGGTATCACGGACTTGTTTGTACATAGATCTACTTTTTATGGAAGTGGTTAAGACTGGAGATGAATTTGAAGCAGGGTGTTATGTAAGTTAAAAATATGTTAATATTCGCCGGGAAAATATGTTATAGTAGGTAATTGATTACTTTTTTATTAAAGAATGAATGATGCGATGAGCTTCTCTTGCCACTCTAAAGTTAGGTTAGTTTTATGACCATCAATTTGCTTGACGATAATGTTATGAAAAGGATTCATTCTCCGTTAGTCGTGTTCGAAAATGTTACACAAAAACTACTCAGAATGTAACTCTGGAACAATATCAGTCGCTGCCATTATTAAAGAGGTTTTGAATATACTGGAAGTTATCAAAATTTTAATACAATTTCTATATTCCACGTACCTCTTCCATTAACACATACATCTAAAAATTAAAACTCAATAATAAACAGGCAAAAAAGTCACGCGCCCATTGCGCCTCCGATGGTACCGATAATTTTTCAACACGCCATCTACTTATTACGATCATAGGTAGAACATTAACTAACGCGGGCTTTTTCTCTGCAACCATTAGCATCCACTCAAAAATGTACCTAACAACTCACATATTAAAATTCATTTTCATCTACCAATAATTATCTGTAAGAAGCTTTCAAAACACTCAGATAGAGACTTAATTACGATGATGGTAGAGTCGTAATTTCGTCGCAGGAGTTGATAGTATGGTATATTTTCAACTAGACATCGGTCAAAGAATCGTGACCAGCCCGTCCCCAACACCTGACGTCCACCAGTACTTAATGTAACGTCGCAATACAAAAACTATTTTAAAGATTGAATGCTTTAAATACCAGTGGGTTATTGAACAGTCAATTTTCTAGTTGTAATTATATACAATGGCATGCGTACAGTACTGTCGGCAGATGTGGAGTTATGTCTGAGTTAAATGAGCTTGTCGGGTTTTTGGATTATAGACGATTAAGATTTAAGTTGTATTTTGTATGTACATAGTAAAGAAATACGAATAGTATCCGAACATATCTGTAAAAATAAATATGTTGACTCATTGGTATGCACGCTCTCAACTCGAGCATAACCACTTAAGATACTGATATGTCTTTGTCTAGTCTATCCATACTATATTTTCTTTAAAATTATTTGACATCATAAAATCAAAAGAGGGCATTCTTAAGACATTATTAAGTTTCTGAAAATGAATTCTAATTTTAGACTAGATTTAGACTACTAATATAAGATTATAAGTGTGTAAGTTCGTTTTATGATTATACAAAATATGGATTTAGATGACCAACTCTCCCTTCGGTGACCGTGGAAGCTGCAGTTTTCGAAACGTCGGGAGAAAATTACAATATAAATAATATAAAAAACAAAATTCTTAAAATGATTTTATTTCAATGTCTAAGATTCGCGTAAACGTTATGAAATTAAATTAAATGAAATGATTTATTTGAATCCGTAAAATGTTATACATTATTTAGATTCCGTCAATATTAACTCTACCATCAGTTTGGAAAGCAGTTCTCACCAGAGAAGAACAGGCACCAAACTCTGGTGTTGCTCTTTTCAAAATCAGATTAAGGTAAAGACTACAATACATGATAAGGAGAGGAAAAAAATACCATTGTTTTTTTTTATTGTTGCTTAGAGCAGCTCACCAAAAAATCATTGTGTAAACTCTACCCAAACTAAATCCACGAATACGAAATCCTATCTCAATTTATCTACTGCCACTAAAGCGTAGAAGTCTAATAAACTATTAGCCCATCTCCATAATGCTTGTTACACGCATATTTGACTGTCTCGTCTTAATCTTAGAAACCCACGCCCTCTCACGGCGGTCGTAAAAGGTGTGACAGTCATATAACCAGGGCAGCCGAAATTAATTTTTATTGCGTAGAACTTATGTGAGCTAATCGCGTATAATATAATCATAATCCTGGTTGTAAATAAGGGTCTATGCAGACGGCGTGCTTTTACGCGCGGACGACGCGCTTCAAACGCAACTGCAACGCACACTAAACGCGAAGCAGTAAGAATTTTGAAGTATATATTTTATATTCGCCCGGATAGCGACCACTGTATACAAGGTGTTAAAACCTACCATAGTGGCCCATGTAAGTATGTCGCGATCTGAGATCAGCTTGAGTATAATAAATAAAATAAAATAAAATAAGCCTTTATTTCTGAGTAACAATTAATTCTTAAGTATCATAATTTTTAATCGGTATGTTTTCCTCAGTTTGTCTTTCGACATAGGCCTCCTCTAGTAATTTCCACGTATCCTTATCCCTCGCAACTCTCATCCACAATGGTCCCCCAGTTCCTTTTAAGTCGTCTTCCCAGCGTCTTGATTGTCGACCTTTGCTCCTTTTCCCATCCCTCGGGTACCATTCCAGCTTGAGTATATCCAGTTCCAAAAGGACAGCATAATTGTGTCGACTGTCGAGGGATAATCATCTCTCGTCAGTCGACATTCTATTGGACCCCACTCTAATTACTATCAGGTGCAGTTGGGTCTCTTTGCCATGCAAGTAAACAAAAAAATGTTCGCTTTTACGCAAATATGTGCCGTGCATAAAACACGCCGTCCGCGTACGCACTTAATGTTTTTTTAGGAACTAAAGGACATGACAAGCTCTTGGCTCACTTGCAATATAAACAGGACGAACACCATGTATAATTCGCTACAGAATACGCCATGCCACTGCATTGTGCTTCTTGTAGATTAAAAAAGTTTGGTCTCATAATTCCTATTAAAAACACTCGCTCTATTGAATTTCTTGGACATACTAATATAGTGGTGGCAGTAGAAAGCAGAAACCATAAAGAACCTTCGTTATCAATTTAAAAAAAAATAATTAAGTTACATATTCTATTTTTAAAATTTCTACAATTTCAAATTTCGAACAACAATCTAGAATAAACCCGGTTGACGTACAATATAAAAATAAAACCCGACAAAATTGCATACATCACATCTAACACCGCAACACAACCCCGCATGTAGCTAATAAGTCTAATAACCGCTGAGTTTTTTCATAACGCACGCTCGTGACCGGGCACTGACAGCTTTTTATACGGCGCGTCTTTTTGCACAGATTACTCTCTTTGTCTACTCTTATTTACGTGCCCGAGTCGGCTCTACATTCGCATAGAGTAGCGATTGTTGATACGAGCAGAGAGTATAGACCTTAATGTGTTGTGTTCATGTCTGTAAAAAGACAGTGTTTGTACTTGTATCTTATGAATTTCTAAGAACTTCTAATTAAATAGACAGTTTGTGAAATATAGACATATAATTTCTTTTAAAATATGTAATAATTTGTTTTATAAACGTACAAATCTTTTATTACGGAAATAACAAAAGTTCACAGAAAACCAATTATACAACTCTATAAGGTAAATTATTTAGCATTTCATCAAAGTATTTTTTCCAAAGATTACACAAATTACAAAGCTTATTGAAAATCCAATCTCTAGTACAGCCATTACACCTACCTAATCAAACTGTCGCATCTACCACCGATTCTGTGTGTATAATAACGCCTTGTCCCTGGTCGTTACAGGGAATGCGATGGGAACGGGTAGCCGGCCCGGGTCCCGACATGACACGAAATTATTGAGCCCGCACAAGCGTCTATTACATGCCTCCGTGTTAGTCACTCGCTCGCGGAATCGCGGAAAAAGTACATTCCTACTTAATAACATGTATGGAAGTCGGGACCTGTGTTTTATTTTAGTATTTTTTCGTCTTGTTCTAGGCAATAGTGTATAACTATTTAGGTGTAAGATTTCTGCTTGTGACGTATATTTATGTGGTTTTTTTTTTATGTAAACTATTTTCTGAATTATTTAATAACAAAGCGTTCGTAAATCGTTATTAACCAAAAAATATTTTTATAGTTAAAAGCTATTATTTTAATTTTAACTAGGTTATATGTTAGGTTTTTTCTATGTGACACGGGCCAATTCTAACACTCCTCTCTGATTTTTTCAAATAAAAAACGAACTCCATAATACACAAGTGATATATTATACTGAGAGTACCGGAAAGATCCTATCTGATGAGGAAGCGCATGCGCAGCGTCCGCTGTGGAGACATGACGACTGGCAACTGGAAACTGGCACGTGAAAGTGATTAGTGCCAGCACAGTGCCGCGTTGTCGCACATAACAAGCTTTGTACGGAGAGGAGGATGGGGTGAGCAAGATAGACGTAAAAAAATATTTTTATTTATAATTGATATAAAATAAAAATTACATTTTGTTATAATTAAACTTACATCTTTTATGTAGCAAATTTAGCCAAATTAATCAAGTGATTAACATCATGCGGTATTCCGCAGTGATACTCGACTCAATACACGGCAATGATGTAAAAACAATAATTTTTAATAAAATATCATTGGGAGAGGTGATTATACTCATTTACACGAAGAATTAAAATGAGCAGTGGTATTCGTGGTTCGACAGGGAGCGACATACGTAACACATTAATTATATTATATATACATAATATGTAGATGGCACATCGTTACCAAACTAATTTTTCTCTCACTTTTCCCAGAAATCCAACTACTGATAGCAAAAAGACACACCATATGATCACAAATATACAAGAACTCCGATACCAAGCAGAAATACCACATAGCCACGTATATATATGCTGTAAA
This sequence comes from Manduca sexta, assembly GCF_014839805.1. NCBI lineage: Eukaryota > Metazoa > Arthropoda > Insecta > Lepidoptera > Sphingidae > Manduca > Manduca sexta. The sequence goes on from NC_051122.1 coordinate 9,240,299, forward strand.
ACTTAATACATATTCCGTTTACCCAATAAAAACCATTAAAAACTTAAAACCTACAATTTCATAACTTTAAATTCATTAATTTAAATTAAAAATTGCCCTACTATTAAGCATAAAATATGCACAGTCGTCCAATTAGGTCAATCCTCCCCAAATGCAGCGGCGGCGAGTGTCGCGCGCGATCGTATTACAACTAACACAAGGGCTCTTTTGTTTCGACACAGAACAAAAAGCACAATGTGTTAGCGGCACTTGGCGATGCAATTCCGACGACCGCTAGCTTGCTAATTACCCGAGCAGAAGTCCAGTATACGATGACCCCTGGGTGGAAAATGTGATCACATGCTGAGTAATGTAAAAAAATACTTGAATTTGGAAAATAAATCAGATTCTAAAAAAAATATATGACGCAACACACTATAGGAAATATTAAAATTTATAAAAATGCCAACATATAACTTAGGTCACACAAATCTAAATTATACAGATATTCGTAAGTTAACTATTAAAATATACCACAAGAATGCTTTACTGTGACATTTGAATAAACAATATTATCTATGATCGTGAATGTCGTGGTAATAAATTCTGTACACAGTGTTTATTTAGAGTAAGTTATTGTCAAATCTGCATAACTACTGCTGTGCCGAAGTGAATAAATGTCGGCAAATTATATTCAACTACAAAACTAAGACGTTTTAATGGGCGATAGATTAATTATATAATTTTTCGAATGTAACATATCCCACAACGGCGCAATATTTTTATAAAATACATTTATATCCGAAAAGTTCAACTTTAAAAATCTGTCTGAAAGTTTCTAAAAATAAAAATGGCATGTACAAGGTTAATTAATGGCATTTTAAAAACATAATTTAATAACCGTGACTCTACCAGGGGTCTTGCTAAACTGGTCGTCGAGTTTAGTGCCAAATTTCTTGAAACGTTCGGTAATTGCAAGACAATGCGATGCGAGTCATAAATGTTTGACGTGGCGGTGCGAAGTGCTAACACAATGAGGTCATTCTGCTTCGTATATTGGTGAAACTCCAGTTGCCTTCGTTTATCCATTAACAATTTTACGTTACTCATTCACACAAAAACGGCATATCGATAAAGTAATAATTATATTCTATAAAGATAGGTACAGACTAAGAATTTCCATTTCACACAATAATAATCAAAATAACATTCAGGTATTTTAAAATATTTGTTTTATTTTTTATTATTTTCGGAAAATTTACAGCTAAATTAAATAATTGAACATAAATATTAGTAGGCCATTTAAATATTTTTAAAAATAGAATGCAGTATAAGAGGTAAGTTGTCGGTTGTACAAATGTACTGTTGTTGAATCTAAAGATTATTTAAAGTAATTTATTAGGGCTGATTTGCTAATCATTAGATAAAGTCATCTTTTTGACTTTGCCCTGTGATCATAAAAGCTGCAAAGTCTTCGAAACGTCGTAAGAAAATCATAATATAAAAAAACACTATAAAATCCGAAAAAATGTTTTTTTCGGTGTTTAACTTTCGCGTAAACATAAGAAATCATCATCAGACAAATATTACCCAACAAACAAATTAATATAAAAAACCTCAACAAATCTTCGATTTGAAGGTATTTATGAATTACAAAAGACCACAGTGTAATCCATAGTATTATTATGACATAACTAATTATAATTATGAAGATGGTAAGCCTGCGGCGTACAAAATACTCTCTCATTGTGGCACACAAAGAGTTACCTCACTTGAAAATGTATTCACATAAATTATATCCAAAACATTACTTCATTCGAAACATGAAAAAGTTTTTCATTTTAAAAACGAGATCCAATTTTGCAATAAGCAAACAGGATGGGAACACTCGTGTTTGCGATTATCAGTAAATGTAGCGTATTATTGTAAAATACACAGGAATGTAATCCCGGCAACATTACAAACAGACAGACAAAAAAATCACTTACAGTATAGACCATTTGGTTCCGTAGCTTCTTAAGTATTTTTTTATGTATAATATTATATTCAATATTTAGTGTATGCATATTATTATGTATTTTATAACCAAATATTTTATTCAATATTAGGGCATATTATATTATTAGATGCATCTTTATATTTATATTTCCGTTTGTAGTCGACTCCCTATTATATCCCAAATCTTGTCCATTCCATTCTCAGGTTGTCTGGAAGAAATCGTGGAATGCGATAAGACCGCCAATTGTAATATACAATAAAGTGTAATAAATTAATAAAAATAAGTATTTTTCGAATTCTTGTCCTCAGCAGAATGTTGTTTGAAAATGAATAGACGTTTAAAAAAACAAAAGACGGTGCTATATGCAAAAAAACTTATATGCTTTGATTAGTAATATAAAAAAAAACACTAAAGCCATCGCAAAAAAAAATAAGTAACCTTTATTATTAAACATATTTTTAATCTAATTTTACATAAATAGGACCATTTTTACTCCCCGAAAAACCAAACAGAATTCCGAAACAACAAAAACCCCACTCAAACTAAGCGTGAAATATCGTTAAAAAAAATTACGCAAGTGAACAACGGCCCTTATTGAATACATCATAAAAATATGATTGACATGTTTCTTAATATGACATCTTTTCGAGCGGTGATATTTTTTTGTCGCATCCGTGTACCGGGAAATGTCGTTTTGTACTCGCATTTAACTCAAACAATTTCAAACCTTAATAAATAACTTTAAGATTCAATTTCGTATAAATCACTGTGTTGTAAAAGATCGAAATTTTTAGCGAGACACTATGAGGGAGATATTTAGTCCTTCGGTAATCCAATTACATATTCTTTGTAGTATTTAGAATGTATTATGTTTCTACGGTTCGAGAATATTTCATCCAATATGTGTTTATGTACAAAGGGATATCTATTCAAGTTTTGTCCTTTTGTGTTCTGTTTGTAGTCGGTAGTAATGACATTGTTAATGCTAAGCCTTTGTATAGTCTATTTATGTATTAAGATAATAAAAATATACGGGAAAATATGTAAAAAAAATTCAAAAGACAATTAGGAAATTTCGTTAAGCCCTAAAAAGGTTTGGACTTTTAACTCATTACCAATAAATTACCTTACGTAGGTAATCTATGATGCTTGTTTTGCACAATAAAATATATTTTTTAGGTTAAATAAGTATAAATTAGATAGAAATTATACTAAAATTGCTACGAATAAAGTTGTTATTATTTTTGATATTATATACAAGAGAATAATAAGTTTAAGTCCGGAGCCATATCGAAAACTTTTAATACTTGGTAAGTCAAACATGTTTTTAGAACAGGAAAACTTAAATTAATACAAGACTAAGACATCAATCCCATTCGCCTCAAAGAATGTAAATTATAGAAGCGTTAGCACGACTTAATTTTTTTGTTATATATTCTCCTCGATTTTAAAAGAAGGCAAAGGCTCTAAGCCGTGCAGCCTAATTTCATTCCCCGTCTAAAAACTTTATTCAAATTCAAAGGCCGGAGCCGTGGCTATAGTGATCTTAAGTAATATGGTCCAAATAATGTGATTGTTTTTTTTAAATCTGCCATTAGGCACTCATAATTTTTGTTCTTTTTGCAAATTTGCTACACAGAACGTAAACAAAAGAAACATTCTATTTCGCGTATCGATTTCCGCGAATTCACAATCGCATTGACAATAACAAGCGGATACAACGACATGTCCCGCGCCGGCATTGTGTCTTTGGGTCAGCATCTAACAGACACATCTAGGTTATCTACGAATGTCGTTTGATGTATTACACTTTACTGGAAATCTTGTGATATATGCCGGCTAGTGATTTTGAAGTTATTTTGAACTTTAAGTGGGTGGAGTATCGTTGGTATTTGTTTGTGTAGGATTTTGCAAATCTAATTAGAGTCTAATTGTGTGATGTCCTTAGATATCTATTGTTTGAACGTTGATGCGTGACGTTACTTATAAGGTCCGCGTTTATATTTAAATCAGACATGAAGTCTGAAGAAATCCTTAGTAAACTTATACATTAATGTTGTCCTGAATTAGAAGAATTAGGTAGACTTCATACATCCTCACATATCCTATACAGAACATCTCAGGTATGCAGGTTTCACAAAGAATACACACATAATTTATAGAAAATTCAGAGGTGTGTGCCCTTGGGATTTGAACCTGCAGACATCCGTCTCGGCAGTCCATTCCACAACCAACTAGGCTATCGCCGCCCCAACTCCAGTAAATCCAAGCAATTAATTCCACGCTATTTTAAAAAGCACTAACTTCAATCCGTACATCGTAATTCGCTGTCGCTGGTACATAGCAGTTTCAGCTGTAATAATTAGCTAATTGGTCACAGAATGGTTTACGACTTCGAATCAGAGCTAAAGCTAAATTATAATTAGCCGTAAATCGATCCGTGGTCGGCTGTGCGCGGTACATTGATGTTGGATGGCGAATGTTGGTGATTTGGGACCAATATTGGTGATAATAAAGTTATTTGACGATTTTTAGATGTTTTTTTTTTGTGTTTTAGGACTGATGGGAAGTAGGTGGCTTAATATTATAAGGTTCTACTATGTTTTTCTTATGTTGTAAAAATTATATAAAAAAAAATCCTTTTGTGTAAAATTTTAACATGCTTTTTATTTACCTTTACGGATAATTGGATTTTATAACTGAAAAATACGTACAATCATAAGATATATTATATTAAAAAATATAACATAGAATCTTGTAATAGTAAGCCAGTGAGATGGTGGTTTCGAGATAATTCTAGATGAATGAATTTAAAAAAATATTGGCAATATTAAAATAGTCCGGCGATCCATATGGGTAATACTAATATATAAGCTAAAGAGATTGTTTATTTTAACGCGTTAATCTCAGGAACTACTTAACAGATTTTGATTGTTTTTTTAATAAGAAGCTACATACTCCTTAGTGTTACAGGCTATTTTTTATACCAAGAAATTTATAGCGAACTTTTACACCGAAAAAGCTTTAAAAGAATTAGCCAGAAGCAAAAGCAGCAAATAGAAGTAAGGACAGTATAATTCTCTTTAAACTTTCATTTTACTGAACTAGAATAAGTTAATATATCTAAGGCATCGTATTCTTAAAAGTTGCATTGCCCACCATGGTGCAGATGTACGGGCGTATCCCGATTCCCGACCGGGAGTGTTCGTGTATCTCGCAGGAATTTGTGCGTATAGGAACAACAGATTTATTGTTAATGGTGTCCCGAACGTAATTAAAATGGTTGATGTTTCGCCCGAGCCGCGGCCGACGTCCTCTTGACGCAGAATAATTACGAGCAGAGGTTGCTATTGTATATTATTTTTAGTAGTGTGGTAGTCTGAGTATAAGCTAATATATTTTTCTATAAAATTTCTTACAGCGACAATTGAAAAACAATATTTCTTTCTGTTTATTATACATTTTAAACATTTTTTTTTGTTTTTTCTTGCCATTTTCAAGTGTAATACCGCCGTTACTTAATTAATATGAGGGAATAATTAGATAAACGTTATTTTTCCATTTGCTATGATGTCTTAATATTTAAAAAATCTAATTAGCACAAAATTCATTAATAACTTCATTATAACTCTTATATTTTCCTTTCTCTCTATATAATAAAGCGACTGATCAACACAAAAAAAAACATTAATTACTTTAATTCCGATTATTTTATTTATCTCTATAAAACAAAGCTTTATGTCCAACAATATTTTTTCTATCTCTTACCACATTAATTATTACATGACATCCGTTTAAACTATTTCATCATGACCCGCTCTACCACAGCACGGTTTATCAAACTACCCTACTCTATGCAATATCGTTATAGATGTGGGTGGATACCATCTCACCGCGTACAAGGCGCCATCTGCAATGACCCCGCACCCTTTGTACACCTGGACAATAACTGTTTACCACTCCGATTTATGGGGTTTAACGATGACTTAGAATATTCGACAATTATAAAGATAGTTGTAATCGAAAATGATCTTAATTTACGTTTACACAACTCTTATTTTTATTACTTAAGAAAAAATTATAAAAACTAAATTCGCGTAACTCAATCTATACTATTATATAAAGCTGAAGAGTTTGTTTGTTTGTTTGTTTGTTTGAACGCGCTAATCTCAGGAACTACCAGTCCAAATTGAAAAATTCTTTTTGCGTTGGATAGCCTTTTGTTCGTGGAGTGCTATAGGCTATATATCATCACGCTATACCCAATAGGAGCGGAGCAGTAATGGCTAATCTCAGGAACTACCGATCCAAACTAAAAAAATCTTTTTGCGTTGGATAGCCCTTTGTTCGTGAAGTGCTATAGGCTATATATCATCACGCTATGACCAATAGGAGCGGAGCAGTAATGGCTAATCTCAGCAACTACCGGTTCGAGCTGAAAAATTCTTTTTGTGTTGGATAGCTCTTTATTCGTGTGGTGCTATAGGCTATATATCATCACGCTATGACCAATAGGAGCGGAGCAGTAATGGCTAATCTCAGGAACTACCGGTCCAAACTGAAAAAAGATTTTTGTGTTGGATAGTTCTTTGTTCGTGGAGTGCTATGGGCTATATATCATCACGTTATGACCAATAGGAGCGGAGCAGTAATGGCTAATCTCAGGAACTATCAGATCCAACTGAAAAAATATTTTTGTGTTGGAAAGCACTTTGTTTTTGAAATGCTATAGACTATATATCATCAAGCTATGACCAATAGGAGCGAAGCAGTAATGAAACATGTTGCAAAAACGGGGAAAAATTATTCGTTTTGAGAGCTTCCATTGCGTGCGCTGCGTAAAAAGTTAAAGTTATGCAACAATGATGTATGACGGGATTGTTCCTCTTAAAAGTTCTACAAAAATATATTATAAAACAAAGTCCCCGCTGCATCCGACTGCCTGAACGTGTTAAACTCAAAAACTACCCAACATATTAAAATGAAATTTGGTATGGAGACAGTTTGAGACCCTGGGAAGAACACAGGCTTCCGGGAAAATATATAGCGTGACTTTTATAACGGAAAACTTTAGCCCGAAAAACTTTGTAATGCGGGCGGAGCCGCGGGCAAAAGCTAGTGTATATATAAAAGTAGAGAAATATCATTAAAAATAAAATTACGGATAGAGTTCAAAGATACAACATTGTAATTCGAAGTATGGGTTTATATCATATAGCATTCTAGCTAACCGTCTGCGCCTGCGACGGCGTCTTGTGTCGGTTCGGCCATTTCCCTGCAATATGGTTGAAGAGGCCGATGGCTGGCGCATGCGTCATACTCAGGGGTGATGCTTGTGTGGACTGTTCTACCCATTTCGCTTTCCATTTCTTATTACTAGGGTTTTATGTTGCGAAACTTCAGGTTCAATTATTTCATAATTCTAGAAAGGGTAGTGCATTCGCATGAGAATTTTAAATTTATTTTGCGAGTGTACGAATGAACTTCTTTAAACTATAAAAAAATGGGTATTTTTTCCGTAATATGTGCTATAATTTACACCTTACACTGATTTTGGAAAAAGCCACACCAGAGTTTCTTGCCCGTTCTTCTCTAGTGAGAACTGCTTCCCGAACTGGTAGTAAAGTTATTAACGGAATCTCAATAATGTATATATCAAATAAATTATTCCATAACGAACCTATCCTTGTTTATTCGTATATATCACCAAAATCAATAATTAAAAGTCCTAACTTTAATCCTATATTCGTCCCAATACCATCGCGCCATCATATAAAATCCCAAATCCAATATGAAACTGCTAAACCTTACAATACTCCAATCGGCCATTTGCATATCGATCATGTTCCGAACGACATATCTCAACATACAATCACATTTCTGATTAATCAGCGCTGCAATCTGCCAAAATGTATCAAACGGGCTCCGGTAAGGCCGCATTAACCCCAGCTTTTGTTTGAACTCCTCGTGAGATCTCCAGTAATATACAGGAGGGGACGGATTCAAGGATTTATGTGGGGTTGAAAAAAAAACTCATTAGAGAGTGATACATCCTATCTGAATTTATACAGTAATTGCTTGTAAGGACATCCTGCTCGAATGTGGAAGTCGCCACGGATGTTCATAGAAGTACCAAAGGTTTTAATAATAAATCATTACCCGTCATTGTACGAAACTCGTCACTAAATTAAGCAGATAATATAGTGTATGCTTCTATAAAAATAGCTATACCATACCTGTGTAATATACTGTCCCACTGCTGGACCTCCTCTACTATCGAGAGGGATTAGGCCTTAGTACACACATAATTTTGGGAAATATCAGAAGTGCGTATCCTTGGGTTTTGAATCTGCGGACATTCATCTCGGCAGTCCTTTATACTCCCAACTAGGCACTAGCCGCTTTTTTGATGAAAATGTCTATAATATTCCGAAATTTTCTGAATATTATAGACATTCTAGTAAAGTCTAAATTGGCGCCAATTAAAACCCAACTTTTAAACTAACTTTATCGTTCGCTGCAATGCGATTGCAATAGGGTACCGGACTCATTTTTGTTCTTTACTTTTAACAAATATTTACATAATATAAATTATAGCTTTTGCCCGCGGCTCCGCCCGCGTTATAAAGTTTTTCGGGCTAAAGTTTTCCGTTATAAAAGTCACGCTATATATTTTCCCGGGAGCCTATGTTCTTCCCAGGGTCTCAAACTGTCTCCATACCAAATTTTATCCTAATACGTTGGGTAGTTTTTGAGTTTAACACGTTCGGGCAGACCGATGCAGCGGGGGACTTTGTTTTATGATATATTTTTGTAGAACTTTTTAAGAGGAACAATCCCGTCATACATTATTGTTGCATAACTTACGTTTACGCAGCGCACGCAACAGAAGCTCTCAAAACTAATAAATTGTCCCCGTTTTTGCATCATGTTTCATTACTGCTCCGCTCCTATTGGTCATAGCGTGACGATATATAACCTATAGCACTCCAGGAACAAAGGGCTATCCAACACAAAAATATTTTTCAGTTCGAACCGGTAGTTCCTGAGATTAGCGATTACTGCTCCGCTCCTATTGGGCATAGCGTGATGATATATATAGCCTATAGCATTTCAGGAACAAAGGGCTATCCAACACAAAAAGAATTATTCAGTTCAAACTCCTAGTTTCTGAGATTAGCCATTACTGCTCTGCTCCTATTGGTCATAGCGTGATGATATATAGCCTATAGCACTTAACGAACAAAGGGCTATCCAACACAAAAATAATTATTCAGTTTAAACTCCTAGTTTCTGAGATTAGCCATTACTGCTCTGCTCCTATTGGTCATAGCGTGATGATATATAGCCTATAGCACTTCACGATCAAAGGGCTATCCAATACAAAATGATTTTTTTAGTTCGAACCGGTAGTTCCTGAGATTAGCCATTACTGCTCCGCTCCTATTGGGTATAGCGTGATGATATATAGCCTATAGCACTCCACGAACAAAGGGCTATCCAACGCAAAAAAAAATTTTCAATTCGGACCGGTAGTTCCTGAGATTAGGCATTACTGCTCCGCTCCTATTGGGTATAGCGTGATGATATATAGCCTATAGCACTCCACGAACAAAGGGCTATCCAACGCAAAAAGAATTTTTCAGTTCGAACCGGTAGTTCCTGAGATTAGCCATTACTGCTCTGCTCCTATTGGGTATAGCGTGATGATATATAGTCTATAGCACTCCACGCACAAAAGGCTATCCAACGCAAAAAGAATTTTTCAGTTTGGACCAGTAGTTCCTGAGATTAGCCATTACTGCTCCGCTCCTATTGGGTATAGCGTGATGATATATAGCCTATAGCACTCCACGAACAAAGGGCTATCCAACGCAAAAAAAAAAATTCAATTCGGACCGGTAGTTCTTGAGATTAGGCATTACTGCTCCGCTCCTATTGGGTATAGCGTGATGATATATAGCCTATAGCACTCCACGAACAAAGGGCTATCCAACGCAAAAAGAATTTTTCAGTTCGGACCGGTAGTTCCTGAGATTAGCGCGTTCAAACAAACAAACAAACAAACAAACAAACAAACTCTTCAGCTTTATATAATAGTATAGATAACACAGAAGGAATTTTTAAAATCCGGTAAAAAATCAACAAGTTATAAGTCTTTGAATTTCGGTGGAAGGGGTAATTAACAAGAAACAGAAAAGAGACGAAATATCCACATGTGATGTCATCGGGAATTACGACGCGTGCGAAAGAAAGAGATGAAGCGATATCCCCACATCGTGCCCACTTCTGCACGTTACAATATTTTAAATATGAATTACTCGCTCATTTTTTAACCAATTTTTATGCTGTTTTCGCAGACGTGCTTCTTTTTCGTATTAAAAGCCATTACATATAGAGTAATGTACAAAATCAAGCATAGGCCGGTCCCCTATTAAATGATCGGTTAAATCCCTAACCTACCGCAAAATATATCGCTCCAGACTAACATCTAAGCATTGTCTATCCATATACTAACATTAGCGTTACAATCAATTACAAATTTTTAAGCTTTAAAATCAATGTTATTTCTAAGTCTCACTTCGCTGACATTACGCTTGATATACTTACAAAATACAGCAGGAAGCCTAAACATTTCAGGATAGATTATCCAGAACCAAACCCCGTCTCATTCCCTGGATCCGCGCCCTTCACTCGATGATATATCGCCGTTGACCCGTCCCCATGGTAATAGCTGGGCGGGGCACCGTCAGATATATTTCGGATCGTCCCAGCCCGACACATAAATAAATTAAATAAGCTCGTGTCTAATAATTAAGTTCGGACGACGTGGAATTTTGATTAATTGTGCCGGCGAGCGATTAAAAACAACAACTTTTGTGTTCTCGGAAGATGACAACGTGGTATATTTAGCGTGGTTTCAGAACGAGATCATTTTGCGACCGAAGTTTTCGTTTAGCACGAATGGAGACTTGATTTCTTTTATTATATTCATCGTTGGTTCATAGATGCAACAGTATTTACAACGAGAAACTACATTTTATTTTCCAGTGAAATGTCCAAGTTGTATATGTTAATATTAAAACAAAATTTTGTTTTACTTCAAAACCATTCAACACCGTAAACGCTTCACAAAACAGATTCTACCATTCCGAACTAGCTTCAAAATAAAAACCAAACCGTTCAATACAATCAAAACAGAATTCAATCAGCCCTAATGACCGGGAACACATGGGCAGCCACCCCGAGCCTCCGACCGAACTTACAAATCTTGTAACAATCAACATTTTTCAATCGGTTTTTATCAGCCCACAATTAATAATTCGTAAAAATCATTAACAAGCGAGACAAGAGAACAAAAGTCGCCGTCCTTTTGTGCCGTGTCGGGAGTATAAAAAGGTAGAGAAAAAAAGGGAACGAAGGTATCCCGCGGGGCGGAGTACCGTCAGCGTGTGTTCACTAAACCAACACCGTGTGTCGACGCAGGGCTCGGGGTACCCACTACCCGCGTGCGGCGCGTCTGCCGTGTGCGGACCGCGAATGTAACCAATGTTGCGACCATTCCAAATTCAAATTTCAATAAAAGAATACGTTTTTTTATTTGTTTTTCGCTGTATTTTCGTATCACTAGTATAATAACTAATACCTTATGTAATGAAACAGCTATAATATAAGTATGAACTTCAATTTATTTTATTTACACTTCGCGAAGATAGAAAACTTTGACAGTATTAATGCGTCTAATTTATCTTATTAAGTATTGGTTTCTGCGTAACATGGCCACAGTGAAAACTAAAAAAATGCTTACTTCTTAATAACTATAACAACTTACTTTTCTCAAAAAGATAGTTATCACACGTTCCTTTACACTCAATAAGTATGTACAATAAAGTCCGTAACCCGTTTTAGACATTTATTGTCCGTATGTAATAGAACTTGAATGATGGCGCCGGTTCAAAGCGGTGTTGAAGTCCGTCTGATGGTCACTACCACCCGCCGGCTTTCGTAGTGGTGACAGGCCGACTAGCGTTATTGTTGAGTTCGATTCTACATCAAGGTAAAAAAACATAAGTGACGTGTACTTTTATGTCTTATTATTAAACGTATGTTTTCGCCATGAATTATTTCCGTTTATCAGTGTTGAAATTAATTTTATACTCGTATAAGGAAACGCTTTTCATAACAAAAAATATTGCTTTATTTTTAAGTAATTTATCTATTTATGGTTCTTCGTGTATTTTTATAATAATTTTAGTAAGTTATTTTTTTACAATATATCTGTATGAGAAAGATAAATATAGAATTCAAGACACGACCACAATGAAACCTCAATCGCAAACTATTTATAATTATAACTGACAAATAACAGCCAGTACCATCATAGAATTCAAAAATC
>NC_051122.1:9977415-10004062 GCF_014839805.1 Manduca sexta
AGGAAAAACGCATGGTTGTCAGGTGATTTGAGCGCTAGCGATCGTTTTTCGGACAAACATGATGGAGGTTCAATCAAGACTGATAATAAATCAGGTGTGTAAATGTTTATTTAAGATAATGACGTCATAGTTGAGAAGTTGATTTAGATCACAAAATTCAATTCACTGTTCGCCAACGTCCATACCACGTTGAATATACCGGTTCTCGTCCGATCACCGAAGTTAAGCAACGTCGGGCGCGGTCAGTACTTGGATGGGTGACCGCCTGGGAACACCGCGTGATTTTGGCTTTTTGCTATTTTATTTTCTATTTATTTACTGAAACTTTCATGCCTTTTTTCAGAAGTTAAAAACGTACATTCAGCGCCCGAAACTCCTGCTACATCGATATACGCCGTGCCTCAGAAGCAAATTGTGTCTGAAAGTAATTCGCCAACACGTGAAAAGGCCGAAGAAACTTCAGCTGAGAGTGTAGATACAATAAGGGATAGCTACACTGGACTTAAAAGGTATATGAACCATTAAACTTTGGGTAAGCAATAAGTATCTTTTAAAGTGACTCTTCTTAAGGCGATACCTCAAGGTCCATTTTCATACATTTTGTTTCGGCTTTAATCTGGGTAACTAAACAAGTATTGGCAAGTAAAGAATTTAAATTCACGTCTAGTTAGTGATTAGTTCTCGCAGTTGAAAGAAAAACGTAAAAATAGTTAATAATCATGGATATTTCGGCCTTTACAATTTAATATGACGAAATTTTAAAGGCAGAAATATCCATGATTATTAATTATATTTACATTTTTCTTTCAATTGCGAGAACTAATCACTAACTAGACGTGAATTTAAATTCTTTACTTGCCAATACTTGTTTAGTTACCCAGATTAAAGCCGAAACAAAATGTATGAAAATGGACCTTGAGGTATCGCCTTAACCAAATTGTTACAAATATTGATTTTATTGTAATGGGTAAACCCAAAAACTACCCAACCGATTTTGAAAATTGTTTCACTATAATAGAATACTATATAAAGAAATATGGTACAATAGAAAGCTATATAATATAACCGCCTGAGTGTTGTACGCTACATAATATCCCGGGTATGGGTGCTAACACGGGCGGAACCATGAGTTAAACATATTGAATATAATATGACTAAATACCAGTCCCATACTCTATCGAATATGCTCCCAAATAATTGGTTGGAGTACCAGTTAAATAGCCAGCAGTTTAATACGATATAGTAGATTCTATGTACTCGAAAATGCCACGAAATTAAGCAATTCCCTGTCCCTGTTATGACGGATATGCCTAAAACTACCTCATTGCATTCTTGGTGCATGCCCCTGTAACTATTGAATAAGGGCCCTGTTTCTAATGGAGCGTGTAGTGGTCGTTGCTAAGTCGTTATTAGTAGGCGCACAGGTAACTTTGTTAGTGTGTTTTTGTTTCTTTCAAATTATTCCAGCCTTACTAATATTAGGAAACAATCAAATGCTTTTACCTTTTATTGTTTCAGGGTCGAGCCGCCTTTAGATTTTCTATCGTCAGAAACGGATGACACTCCGCGCGAGAGAACCAACTCGTGGGCATATAAAACTTCGAATCGAGGCAATCCTAAATACAAGATTGAAGACGAAATATTAGCCAATCTTCATGTGAAGCCGTTGGTGGCCATCCACGAGAAATGGATCTACGAAGCAAACAAGAAGACTGGCCGGTCAATGTCGCTGCCTGAAGATAATAGGTAAATAATTATATTATTCTATTACCACCAACGTTTATACCTTGTTGCCCAGTGAATAATTAGCTACGAGACTATTCCCCTCTGATACCCACCACTTCAACTCGTGTGAGCCAGGGCTGGCAGTAGCTCGCTCAATTTTTGGCACAAGCGCTGTAATTGTTCGAGTGTATGGGGAGCACTAATTATAATGAATCCGCAAGAAAATTAATAGAAGAATTGGACAGGGTTGGAACATAATATATTTTTATTTTTGGTAACAATTTTATATGACAAAAATGGCAAAAAGCCAACATCACGCGGTGTTCCCAGGCGGTCACCCATCCAAGTACTGACCGCGCCCGACGTTGCTTAACTTCGGTGATCGGACGAGAACCGGTATATTCAACGTGGTATGGACGTTGGCGACACCCTCACCATACAGACGGGTCTGCACGCGCACCGCACACCGCGCACCGCGCACCATCATGTAATATTATATGTACGCACTACGCACTACGAGTACAACCACACCTATACACATACACAAACCGACTTACACTAACCAAATGCAAAAATATATACATATACACATATACACATATACAACAAACAAAACAAAACAAAACAAAAAGCCAACATCACGCGGTGTTCCCAGGCGGTCACCCATCCAAGTACTGACCGCGCCCGACGTTGCTTAACTTCGGTGATCGGACGAGAACCGGTATATTCAACGTGGTATGGACGTTGGCGACACCCTCACCATACAGACGGGTCTGCACGCGCACCGCACACCGCGCACCGCGCACCATCATGTAATATTATATGTACGCACTACGAGTACAACCACACCTATACACATACACAAACCGACTTACACTAACCAAATGCAAAAATATATACATATACACATATACACATATACAACAAACAAAACAAAACAAAACAAAAAGCCAACATCACGCGGTGTTCCCAGGCGGTCACCCATCCAAGTACTGAGGCCCTACTTCGAAAAACGAACATCGAAACGTCGTTCCGAAACGAAGAAACGACGAACTTCGGATTTAACCCTACTACCAAATTACTTCGGATCCGTCATCGTTACTTTCGGAACCATAAACAATCGTTCGAATGAAAATATTGTGTCGGATTAGAGATGTGTATCTTCAAAAACCGTAATTTTTTACCTATCATGGCATTCTTGTAAAAAAAACATATAAATTGGATGTCTAATTAGGTTTTCTGCAATCTATCTATTATTTCATAACTCTAAATGTTTATTAAGGACAAAATAATAAATATTTTTACTGATTATGCAATCTACGGTCTTATTGCATTATGTTTTAATCTGTGGAATATTAGAATTTTTGACAATTGATGGACATTGATAAGTTGATTGGCGAAAATCACAACAAATTGGAATTGTAATTTACAAGTAAAATTATTGATTGTATTGGTAAGTTTATTATTAAAATGTTATTTACTCGCTTTAAACAAATGATCTTTTTCATTGTAAAGGCAGTTATTGTGTAATAACAAGTAAATTTTTGGTTTGATCTATTAAAGAAATCATTAGTTTTGCCCATCGATATACACAATGGTTTTTATGGTAAAATTTATTCAATCTTTCTATTATTTTATTATTTTTCATCCCAGTAGGAATAAGAACCCATATATTTATGTACCCTGTGTTAGGATGTTTACAATAAATAATTAACATTTTTCTTATGATTCCACCTAACAGTTTCAAGGAGAGTACGATGACGAGTACACCCAGCGACACAGGCGGACCTCTAATCGGGTCCTTCGCATTAACTGAACTGAAAAAAAAAGAAGTACTGGAGAGAGTTAAAAGAAATGAATAAAAAAAATAAAAAACAAATATAAAAATGATTGTAATAATGTTTTATTATTTGATTCTGAAACAAGAAAACATATTATGTTTAAAGTCTAATAAATTCAAAGTCATAGGCACTTTGTACAAAGGATGCCATAAAATTCATAAGTTTTCTAATGGTTATATGAGTGCCGTCAATGCACCCACATACATTTGCCTGGAATTACATATTTATGAAAAAATGAGAAATCATTAATGGCTTGTGAAAAAACAAAAACAAAATCATTTAGACGTTAAGAATACTACAATACTAATACCAGCTAGGTTCTTGAGAAAGGTGGAAAGTAATATTTCTTCTGTAGCTTACCTTAGTGGTAGTATCAATTCCCCGTATATGTTCTTTGGAGGAATTAGTGGAACTATATCCTCGCAGATGATTTCAAAAAGGGGTGGCAAAGTCCTATAAGTTCTTACAAATTCCATGTTACGAAGGTTTTACGCAGTTAGAGACGCTTCCAACTTCGCTCAGCACTTTCCTATTGCAACAATTCTTCACACGGGAGTTATTGAGCAATTTTAAAACCTCTGGAGTACCAAACGAAAATCAAACGAAAGGCTTAGAGCTTTCGTAAAATTGACGCTTAGATCCGAACGAAGAAACGATATATTTTATGGTTTTCATAGTGCGGTCGACGAAAGTAAAAAATGACATAAGTGTCAAAATCCGATTACGGATCCGTTGTCGAATCCGTCATCGGATCCGTAACACTTCGTAGTAACAAAATGTACGATCCGTCATCCGAAACTACGGATTTCGTTTTTCGAAGTAGACTCTCTGACCGCGCCCGACGTTGCTTAACTTCGGTGATCGGACGAGAACCGGTATATTCAACGTGGTATGGACGTTGGCGACTAACACAGCGTATTAACTGGTCGCATATCATGATCAATGTTTATCTCAATGATAAAATTAACATGACTACTAAGTATTTCTTATCAATTTAGTTCAACGATTTTATATTGTTTATTTTCAGATCTCACATTCCGGCAGTTAAGCCAGCCTCACATTGCGTCGATACGTTCCAAAAGTCGTTACCGCAGCTGAATGCAAAGAAGTCGCCGACCAAAGCTTTCCGAGTGCCTCCTTCATCGCCAAACAGTTGTAGTAGAAATGGTGAGATATAAGGCTTATTATGCTTTGTACTTTTAGCGTCTAAGTAAAGGGCATAACGATACTAAAAAAATAATACACACGGTGCTCAGGAAAAACTTCTTTGCTATATTATTAAGATACAAAAAATCCTTGTAAATGTTTGTGACAACGATTACTTTGTTTCAGGTGGTCAGTGGGATCAATACTGCCAGGTGCGTGACACCGTCGCAAAGAATATGAAGATGGGTCCATACGACGCAGAGCGTTTACAAAGGCGAGATTCATTTAGCGGGTAAGTATAAAAATATTCTGTGACGTCATAAACCGATAAAGATAGAAAAATACGAACAGGCAAATGCCAACGTCCATACCACGTTGAATATACCGGTTCTCGTCCGATCACCGAAGTTAAGCAACGTCGGGCGCGGTCAGTACTTGGATGGGTGACCGCCTGGGAACACCGCGTGATGTGGGCGTTTTGTTTTGTTTTGTTTTGTTTGTTGTATATGTGTATATGTGTATATGTATATATTTTTGCATTTGGTTAGTGTAAGTCGGTTTGTGTATGTGTATAGGTGTGGTTGTACTCGTAGTGCGTACATATAATATTACATGATGGTGCGCGGTGCGCGGTGTGCGGTGCGCGTGCAGACCCGTCTGTATGGTGAGGGTGTCGCCAACGTCCATACCACGTTGAATATACCGGTTCTCGTCCGATCACCGAAGTTAAGCAACGTCGGGCGCGGTCAGTACTTGGATGGGTGACCGCCTGGGAACACCGCGTGATGTTGGCTTTTTTTGCTAATTGAACAAATTTACACAAATATAACCGAACATTATTTTCATCATCGATATTTTTTATACATTCCAATCTTAAAAACGCTTTTACTATTTCCAGATCAAGCGATGATAAATCCCAAAGCAAAACAGACCAGGCGACGGATACGCGAAGCATAGAAGAGTTCATACGCGATTTAATCCGCAAAGAGTTTCAACATCTACTCCACGAGATATCTGACGACACATCCACGGCGTCCACTCTCAATAAGAATGAAGATTTAGTGAACAAAGGAGTTGCGAACATCATAGAATCTCTAAACACACCAGAGGAGGAAAAAACATTAAAAAAAGAGCCGGTGAAGTCATTCTCGAGGGTGAAAATCAACGGGAACAACAAGCCATTGTTGCAGATTACGTTCAGCCGATCGGGAGAGAATAGTCTGCAAGTGTTGGATAATTGTGTGAATGTGACGATATGTGACAATAACGCTGGTGGCAAGGAGAAGCTTAACGTATCTTTAGAGGACACATTGACCGAAGACATGCACGTCAACTCGCTTAAACGATGTCAGGCTTTCAATGCTATTCAGGTGGGTGTTGCCGATATTGTGTTGTGTAGGAATTGAGGCTTCAATATCGAATGTTTCGGATAATTTGTATATCCGATAATCGATATTTCTTTAACCGTTAATATCAATAAACGATGCTTATCTTTTTAAATCTATCGCAACAATGGACCAATCAGAATAAGATTTTTAGGACATGCTTACAAATGATTAATTTTGATTGTTTTTTTTTGCCATTCAATGACGCAGAAGTTGTTCTGCTATTTGGTGCAACTATTGTCCTAAAACAATACTGAAATGTTTGAATTGCAAAGTACTGCATGCATTTCGTATTACGCTTGTTACTTTGAAGTTTGAGTCATTATACCCAGTCATAGTACTAATTTCTTTTTAAAAGTGCCCCAAGTATTTTTCTTGTATTATTCCTAAACAAAAAAAAAACAATTGAGAAGACAAAACATTACAAAATATTTTGTTAATACAGAAACACTTGCAGGAAGCTAGAAGCACGGAGGACTTGTACATCGACGACGATCTGTCAACGCAAATGCAAGAGAACTTCGGCGGGAAAGTAAAGCTGATCCCCTTACACGGCTCACTTCACGAGATCCTTTGCGAGAAGGAGGACGACTGCTGCCTCATTAAGGTGCGACAGGAGAACGGCTGCGACACCATCTACTTCCGTTGCGACAACTCGGACACAGAGTCACGTGACGCCATCGACGGATGTGACGATCGTCCCCAAGACACCGTCGTCTTCAAACGCAGCATATCCCTCATCGAGGAGCGGATACAACGCGTCTTCCCCAAAGACAAGCGAGCGCCGACTCCTAAAATCAAGACGGAGAACGCCCGAGCACGTCCAAAGTCGGAAATATTCGTTCCCATCAAAAAAGAGTCTAGGCTTATGAGCATAAGTAGTCCGTCACTAGCCATGAAGGATGACAAAGATGAGGTCGAAGTGAATATAGAGAATGTGATGTGCTACCAAGACTCGTCTTCGGATGAGTGCCTCAAATGCCAGGATAATGACGACTTCGAACTACTGGAGCGGAAGATTGAGGAAGATATGGCTAATAACTTAGCGTCCCTGACTTGTGGATGTCTCGAAAAGATATCTGAAGAGAACCTGTCTGTACTTAATGAGGAGATTACTGACAAGGACTAGTTTGTCCATCTATAATTTAGGGCGTGGTTGCCGGCCTGACTAGCGGCTGAGTTTGGGCTGACTGACTGTTAAGCTGAAATTTCCAGGCGAGCGTGAGGAGAGCTCGGCTGGCCGTAGCAACATAGCCAAGTTGAGTCGAACAAACAATAAAAAAGTTTAAGCATTATTTACAAAAAACTAGTGCCACATTCAGGAAAATAAATAAATAAAGGTACCCCTTTTAAAATTCTTCGTACTTCAGAATTTTCAACTACACCAAATACGATAGATATCTAATAAGAAGCTTAAGTCTTCGGGTGTAGTTTTTTTTCCTTTGCTGAATGTAGTATTGAGTAAGGATGTCTGTCAATTAGAGTGGAGTAAGGGAACCGAGCGTAGCGATAATAACTAATACTGTATAAATAAAAATCTCTTTTTCCATTCAACTTGATCAACATGGCGCAGGAGTGGAAATTTTCATATTTTTTTCCGTGCAAATCCATGATTAAATAATAACTGATTTTCTAGCTTTGTTGAATTGCTCCGCTTTTCTTGACAGGCGTTCTGAGCGCTAACAAACTGTCAGCCCAAAACTGAGCCATACCCATTCCCGGGATAAAATTATGATTTAGAAATCCTAACGCAGTCCAAAGTACAATATATTCAATATTTAAGCATTGAATGCTTACATTGTCTGATACTGCATCTTGCTGTGACGCAGCGACAATAATTGTGACCGGTACAAAGTTGTCAATTTTTATATGCGTATATACATACTGGCGCGCCTGTACCGATTAATACGTATGAGTGCACTCGGGAAGTGACACGTTGCGAGTTTTATAGCGTCCAAGTATCATTTAAATTTAATTTTGTTTGGGAAAAAAATCATAATCTCTTAGCACCATTTTGATTTTCAGTTTTTTTTCCCGCTCGTAAAAATATAACGACGTATCGAGTACACTTCCAAAGGACGCAGGCGTCCTACTGAGTACACTCGGGTCACGTGTTCATATAATCAAAGTAGTCAATCAACTAGACTGTATTAGCGCACTAGTATCCCAAAACAATAGTAATTCGACGATGCTAAATCATTTGCCATAATTAACATTTCACATCGGTTTTAAATTAGAGTCCAAAGATTCATCGGTTTTCATTTTGTTTAGTTGTATTTAGTTTAGTGCAAGGCTATGTGATTTTTAGGCTAAGCGGCACAAAGCATTCCACTGTTGTGATTTTAGTATAGCTAGCACTAAGAATTTCTAAACGACACTTCTATTTATGTTTTAAATAACACTTTTAAAAACAGGTTTGTATTGATTTTAAATATGTTAAATAGACCAAAGTTAATTAGTTGCCGGATTTATTTTTAAAGTATATTTGCGTAGTTTTGTTAGGTTGATTTTAAATTTTGTATTCTGTAGATTATTTAGAAAGTTCCGCGTTTTAAGCATTTGTTAGTCGAACGTGTGGTTGATTTTAGATCTGTTACAATAAAACTTTGTACTTAATCATCGTGTTTCATTTGATTTATTTTATTTTAAGTAAAAACTCACACTCACTCACTCACAGTAAAAACCTTAATTGGTAAATATCGAATACGTGTCTAAGTGAAATTGCTCTTTGTTTTTCTTCAGACACTAATAGATGAACATTTCATTAAATTTACCTAATTACAAGAACTAAGTAAACTGTTTGCTGTTAACCCAAATTAACTTTCTAAGGTACTTAATCCGTTCACCAATTATCCCTTAGACATTATTATAATAATATTTGCAAGGAATGTTCAGCTACTATGCTCTCCAAGGCAACTGCGAATGCTATACAATCGAACGCGTTGAAGTAATTAAGTACCTGGGAATTATGCTAGACCAGAACTGCAACTTTAAAGCTCACATACTTAACGTTTCTAAACGCATTAGAAAAACAGCTGCGATTCTCAAAAAACTTCGGGACTCTGCCAACAAAGAACTACTAAAACGAATTTACCTTGCCATCAGTCAACCGATACTAATCTACTGTATAACAATCTGGGACAGTGCAGCAAAAACGTTCCTATTGAACGTCGAAAGAGCACAAAGGTCTGTGTTGAAAACAATGCTTAAAAAGCCTTTCAGATACTCAACATTTGACCTTTACAAAGAAGCTCAAATCCTCACGGTGCGACAACTTTTCATCCTCAGGCTAACTCTATACATGCACAAAAACATTATCGGCACCACCACCTACAAGGTAATGCTTCAAGAAAGGGTTTTCAAATTTACACTACCATATATACACTCATCCTTCGCACGCAGATTCGGCTTTTTCATAAGAGCGAATATATATAACACCGCAGTCAAAAAATGTAACTTCAAACATTGCTCTGTGCGCGAAGCTAAAAAGAAAATTACTGACTGGTTAATATCCCTAGACTATACTGACACTGAATCTTTACTGTATTAAAGTTCTAACTGTTTTTTTTTTTTTGCTTGTTGTTTTACTGCTGCTGCCCCCGATGCGGGGCACCACTCACTTACTTACTTAATTGATAGAAATTGATCTCATTTTATCTATTTTTTTTTTGTTTCCCTTTGGTTTTTTCTTGGCAACCATGGCTAGTATTACTTTAGCATTGTACATTTAAATACCAATGAAAGTTGTATAATTATCCAAGTACCTATGTTTGCCAAGTTTGTATAGAGATACTTATCTTTTATTTTTTTTTCTTTGTTATAAGTATAAAAGCGTTTGTAGATTTTAGTTTGTTTATTATTATTATTATTTTTAGAATAACTGTTTTTATTTGTCTGTAATTTGCATTATCGGCTATTCATGAGTTTTTGACTCTCATTATAGGTATCCCAAGATACAGGCATAGCCTAGTTTGGGGACCCCTGACAATAATTGAAATGCTTAAACTCAGATATGCCAATTACTGTTTATGTACTTCGTAATGTTATTATTTCTGTGTTCTTTTTGTTGCAATAAAGTTAAGTTATTATTATTATTATTTATTTATTTTTATTTTTTAAATCTCTCCTATCCGGAGGTACGGTTAGCACGGGCCTAAGCCAAGTGCATATGAAAATAATTACGAAAGAGATAGAAATTTTCTGACTATGCGGCATGTATTTAGAATTACGGCTTTCTGTAGAAGGATGAAGGTAAAGTTGTGAATATTGAGGGTGCAGAGACTAGCATGGAGTGACTTAGGTATGACGCCGGTGGAAGAAATTACTATGGGTAAAGTTTTAACTGTAGTTGCGTTCCATTGTGTCTTGAGTTCTATTGCTAGGTCCGTATATTTTGCTATTTTTTCATTGTATGTAGTTACGATGTTGTGGGTGTTACAAATTGCTATATCTACGAGATAAACAGTTTTACTGGGTTTATGGAAAATTGTTATGTCAGGCCTGTTGAAGTGGATTGTTTTGTCGGTGATGATTGTGCGGTCCCAATAAATTTTAACTTCTGTGTTTTCCAGGACATTAGTGGGTGTGTACTTATAATATGGCATTTTTCTGTAATGAATTTATATCTGTGGGCTAAATGTTGGTGTACTATAGCTGCGACCTGGTCATGACGGTGTTTGTAGTCAGTTTGTGCTATGGATCGGCAGGCTCCAGTTATGTGCTGAATGGTTTCAGAGCTGCCATGACATCTACGACATATATCGGTGGGCAGGTTAGGTAAGCGCATGATATGCTTTTGATAGTTCCGGGTTTCTATCACCTGATCTTGGATGGCTAACATAAATCCTTCAGTTTCTGGAAATAGCTCGCCTCTCTGCAGCCATGCGTTCGACGCTGATTTGTCGACATGTGGCTGCTGTAGGTCGTGCCAGTGTCTCCCATGAAGGCTCTTCTGTTTCCATTCCTCGATTTTAGTTTTGGGATCCTTAGTGCGTTCATTACGTTGTATGTTTCGATTGTGTAGGTTTAAAGGAGTAAACCGTTTATCTGTGAGTGATGTTAATTTGTGCAATTCGGAGTGTTCAGAACGTGTGTGAAAGTATTTCCTTAGTGATGAGATTAGTTTATTATGTAGGTTAGTGATATCAATTAATCCTCTCCCTCCTTCTTTTCTGGGCAGCGTCAATCTTTGTGTACAAGTTTTAGGGTGGTGTTTCCTGTGGGCTGTCATTTTGTTATTAATAGTAGTTTGGAGTTTTTTTAGGTCGGTTTGTGTCCAATGGATGATCCCAAAAGAGTAAGATAAAATGGGTATGGCGAAAGTGTTAATAGCTTTAATTAAATTTTTAGAGTTTAATCGGGATCGGAGGATTATGTTTAATCTATGTTTATATTTTTTATAAGTTCTGGTTTTGTTAGTTTCTGGTTTATTTCAAGTGCCTGTTGAAAGCCTAAATACTTATATAGCTCGTTATCTGCTAAGGCATTTATACTGCATCCCGTTGACAGAATAAAACTATTTGTTTGAATCGTGCCATTTTCTATAGAGAAAGTCTTGCACTTATCTATACCAAATTCCATTTGAATGTCCCGAGAGAATGTTTGTGTGATATCTGCTAGTTGGTGTAAGGATTCCTTGGTCTGGCTGTAGAGTTTTATGTCATCCATATACATGAGGTGTGTTAGTTTTTGCTGTTGTTGTCCTGCTTTCAATGGGAGTCCGTACTGTGTAGAGTTTAACATTAGAGAAAGAGGGTTTAGAGCTAGGCAAAACCAAAGAGGGCTGAGGGCGTCTCCTTGGAATATACCACGGCGAATAGGGATAGTTTCAGTTTGAATATTTGAGCTTCCATTTATTTTTAATTTAGTGTTCCAGAGCTGCATAGTATGGTTGAGAAAAGTAACAATGGATGGATGTATTTTATAGTGTGTTAGGACAAATAAAAGCCAACTGTGAGGAACTGAATCGAAGGCCTTGCGGTAATCAATGTACATGGTGTGTATATCTATTTTGTTAGTAAAGGCATGTTTCATGGCGACTGAGTCTATTATTAATTGTTCCTTGCATCCTTGGCTATTTTCGCGACAACCCTTTTGTTCTTCTGCTAATATGTTATTTGTTATAATGTGGTCATATAAAAGCTCTGAGAGACACCCAGTAAGTATTTTATATATTGTCTGCAAACATGTAATAGGCCTGTATTTTGAAGGATTTTGGTGATCATTATTATCTTTGGGCAGCATGTATGTAATACCTTGGGTGAAATACGTGGGCATTGAGGTTGGCGTTTTCACAAAATTATTTATATGATTGTATAGAAGAGGGTGTGAGGCGGTAAACTTTTTGTACCAGTAATTGTGTATGTGGTCAGTTCCTGGGGCTTTCCAATTGTGTGCTTTGTTTAATATTTTTGTAAAAATTGTGATTGGTATGTCCTGAAACTCCATCGTGGGTATGTGATCTGTGTTTTGTACTTGTTCTTTAAGCCACTCTGCGGATTCAGTGTGCTGTATAGGGTTAGCCCATATTGTTGACCAAAACTGATGAAATTCTTCTGTTTGTGGTGGTTGAGAGTTTGTAGAGTTTTGTACGTGTTGTGTGTCTTCTGTAATTTTCCTGTAGAATTGTCTTTCATTGTTAATAAACTGTTTATTTTGCTGTTTTCTAAGAGTGCATGTAACATATCGCCTAAGTCTGCTGGAGGCTGCATTAAGTTTTTGTTTTAATGTATCTAAATACTCTTGGTTAGTAAGGTTAGGTTCTTCATATCGGGAATGAGTTTTGTATTTATTCTTGACTCTTTCAATATGTGCAATTAATTTTAGACTTCTATTTCCGTTTATGTATTGTGTTAATCTAGCTATTGCTTTCCGAAAAGACTCTATTTTATGTTGAAGGCGTTTTTGCCATGGTGGTATATAATTTTGTTGACAATATTGTCTGCTGTACCCTATTTCTTTAATTTTACATCCGTTACATATAGCTGCTGTATATGCAGATGTGTAAATAATTGTTTGAGTTGTGGTGAAGTCCAGCTCCGGTGTCAAATATTTTGTGAGAATGTTGCTGTTAATATGATCGACAATACTTGCTAATTTACGGGAAGATTTTTGCTTAGGAATATACGGTCTAAGAGTCGGGTCAGTGTCTTTAAATTTTCTTAAAGCGAAATCAAATTCTTTGACTATTTTGTCTTCTTCTAAGTTTAAATGAATGTCTGGGCTGTGTGTTATTGTTTGTTCTATTGAGTTATCTGTATATTCGTGGCATGTAGTGTTTAGTGGTTGATAGGTGTTTGACTGAGATGAATGGTCTATAGTTGATGTGGTTGTATTATAGTTGAGTCGTGTTACTGTACTATGTTGAGGGTTTTCATTATTAGACTGCGTTAATTGGTTGTTTTGTGTCCAAGGGTTTTGATTCTGGTTTTCAATGTTGTCTCTAATTTGTTTGAGTCTATCATTTCTAACTAATTTGTTTTTAATTATCGATCTCCTCTGATCTGCAACCCTTTGTTCTGTTAGGTGACTTAGGTGAGGGCATGTTTCAATAAACTTAGTGTGTAGTTTTTGTCTGTATGCTGTTGTGCTCTTTTCATTTTCTGTTACTTCGTAATAACATCTAATCAGAATTTCATTCAAATCATCTGACCACTGCATTCTACTCCTATTTGCTTGAATTTGAGTGCTATGTGTATGTGTATCAATTGGATCTTGTGATAACTGCTGTAGATAAATCCTTACTTCCTCTTTTATTTCTTTTCGTGTGTTTATGGGGATGAGGTTGTTTCTAACTATGGCTCTACATTGGTCTCCCAGTCTTTGTTTTGGGATTTGAATGTTGCTGAACTTTTCACAAAATCTGTCGTGTAGTAAATTAAGGTAGCCTCTCTTCTTAGTTCCTAGTTTGGTGATCATTAGATAGTTGCGCCAGATGTGGGTATTCATTTCTAACGTCCATCTGATTCTCGCGCGTTTGTTACCGGCAGTGGGTACAGGTTTGTTGGCGCTTGCCTCTTGTACAACATCTACTGGCGTATTTAACGACACCGTTGAGGGGGATGTAGGTTGTTCAAACCATTGTGGGGATGATGGAGGGGTTTGAAATAGGCTACGTGTTGAGGATGAAGATGTTGTTCTTGAGCGATGCTTGTCTATTGTTTCATCTGTAAATGTGGGGGGCTCATGCCCTCCCTGGTCTTCGGCTGTAGTATGCTTGTCGACGTGAGCCCGCCTGTTCAGCTCCTCGTCGCCGATGGTTCGCATGCTGTGGCACCCAGCACCGGCTCCAGGTGCGCCCCGGCGATCGCCCCCGGGAAGCGACTCTAATCGTTTTCTCATCGAACGTGTCTCCATATTTTATGGGTTGCCAGAGCCATGTTAGCCATGCCAGTAAAATAAAAAAATCACGTGTCCGCCCCCCACGTGAGTCTGGTGTTCGACTCGGACGTATGGCTGGACTTTAGGGGGCTTATTATTATTATTATTATTACTATTCGGTATT
This sequence comes from Manduca sexta, assembly GCF_014839805.1. Classification (NCBI taxonomy): domain Eukaryota; kingdom Metazoa; phylum Arthropoda; class Insecta; order Lepidoptera; family Sphingidae; genus Manduca; species Manduca sexta. The sequence goes on from NC_051122.1 coordinate 9,992,016, forward strand.
CTGCCTATTCAGTTATCTTTATCCCATTCAACCGAATATCCACTACTTAAGTTTTTTTGTGTGATGGAACAAAAACCTTCATGTATCTTATATAAGTATATTTTCTTTATGACCATTAAAATAATGAAGAATAATCAATTTACGATATATAAATTAGCAAAAATGTCTATGAATTTAAACTATTGTAATTAATATTCGTTTAGAAGTGGCAGGCTGGGGTGGAGTAGGACAGTTTTTTGTGCATTGTAGACAGTCAGTAATAAACCTTTTAGAAGTACGTTACAATTTACTAGGGAGGAACTTAACATCTCCATCACTTTCTTGAGTTACCGTCCGGCTGAATACTTTTGCCAATTATTCGATCGGACATGCTGCACGCGAAACGTGTACTAACTAGGCAAATATTCGGCGGTTTGAGGGTATGGCCGGTTATTCGGTATTACCCAAATCACTATTCGTGGCATCTTTAGTAGAAAGCAAACCAATGCCATCTCTCGAATAAAGATATAAACTACATGCTTAGCTACGTGTGTACATGACGCTTGATACTTGATACTTACACCGACAGTCCAATAGATGTCAAATGAGTAGAATATTATGCCCCCCTCGTTTGCTCTTCCATTTCATATACATTATACTATGTGCGGTTTACGCAGCGCGCCTGCAGACCCGTGTGTATGGTGAGGGTGTCGCCAACGTCCATACCACGTTGAATATACCGGTTCTCGTCCGATCCCCGAAGTTAAGCAACGTCGGGCGCGGTCAGTACTTGGATGGGTGACCGCCTGGGAACACCGCGTGATGTTGGCTTTTTGTTTTGTTTTGTTTTGTTTGTTGTATATGTGTATATGTGTATATGTATATATTTTTGCATTTGGTTAGTGTAAGTCGGTTTGTGTATGTGTATAGGTGTGGTTGTACTCGTAGTGCGTACATATAATATTACATGATGGTGCGCGGTGCGCGGTGTGCGGTGCGCGTGCAGACCCGTCTGTATGGTGAGGGTGTCGCCAACGTCCATACCACGTTGAATATACCGGTTCTCGTCCGATCACCGAAGTTAAGCAACGTCGGGCGCGGTCAGTACTTGGATGGGTGACCGCCTGGGAACACCGCGTGATGTTGGCTTTTGTTTTGTTTTGTTTTGTTTGTTGTATATGTGTATATGTGTATATGTATATATTTTTGCATTTGGTTAGTGTAAGTCGGTTTGTGTATGTGTATAGGTGTGGTTGTACTCGTAGTGCGTAGTGCGTACATATAATATTACATGATGGTGCGCGGTGCGCGGTGTGCGGTGCGCGTGCAGACCCGTCTGTATGGTGAGGGTGTCGCCAACGTCCATACCACGTTGAATATACCGGTTCTCGTCCGATCACCGAAGTTAAGCAACGTCGGGCGCGGTCAGTACTTGGATGGGTGACCGCCTGGGAACACCGCGTGATGTTGGCTTTTTGTTTTGTTTTGTTTTGTTTGTTGTATATGTGTATATGTGTATATGTATATATTTTTGCATTTGGTTAGTGTAAGTCGGTTTGTGTATGTGTATAGGTGTGGTTGTACTCGTAGTGCGTACATATAATATTACATGATGGTGCGCGGTGCGCGGTGTGCGGTGCGCGTGCAGACCCGTCTGTATGGTGAGGGTGTCGCCAACGTCCATACCACGTTGAATATACCGGTTCTCGTCCGATCACCGAAGTTAAGCAACGTCGGGCGCGGTCAGTACTTGGATGGGTGACCGCCTGGGAACACCGCGTGATGTTGGCTTTTTGTTTTGTTTTGTTTTGTTTGTTGTATATGTGTATATGTGTATATGTATATATTTTTGCATTTGGTTAGTGTAAGTCGGTTTGTGTATGTGTATAGGTGTGGTTGTACTCGTAGTGCGTACATATAATATTACATGATGGTGCGCGGTGCGCGGTGTGCGGTGCGCGTGCAGACCCGTCTGTATGGTGAGGGTGTCGCCAACGTCCATACCACGTTGAATATACCGGTTCTCGTCCGATCACCGAAGTTAAGCAACGTCGGGCGCGGTCAGTACTTGGATGGGTGACCGCCTGGGAACACCGCGTGATGTTGGCTTTTGTTTTGTTTTGTTTTGTTTGTTGTATATGTGTATATGTGTATATGTATATATTTTTGCATTTGGTTAGTGTAAGTCGGTTTGTGTATGTGTATAGGTGTGGTTGTACTCGTAGTGCGTACATATAATATTACATGATGGTGCGCGGTGCGCGGTGTGCGGTGCGCGTGCAGACCCGTCTGTATGGTGAGGGTGTCGCCAACGTCCATACCACGTTGAATATACCGGTTCTCGTCCGATCACCGAAGTTAAGCAACGTCGGGCGCGGTCAGTACTTGGATGGGTGACCGCCTGGGAACACCGCGTGATGTTGGCTTTTTGTTTTGTTTTGTTTTGTTTGTTGTATATGTGTATATGTGTATATGTATATATTTTTGCATTTGGTTAGTGTAAGTCGGTTTGTGTATGTGTATAGGTGTGGTTGTACTCGTAGTGCGTACATATAATATTACATGATGGTGCGCGGTGCGCGGTGTGCGGTGCGCGTGCAGACCCGTCTGTATGGTGAGGGTGTCGCCAACGTCCATACCACGTTGAATATACCGGTTCTCGTCCGATCACCGAAGTTAAGCAACGTCGGGCGCGGTCAGTACTTGGATGGGTGACCGCCTGGGAACACCGCGTGATGTTGGCTTTTGTTTTGTTTTGTTTTGTTTGTTGTATATGTGTATATGTGTATATGTATATATTTTTGCATTTGGTTAGTGTAAGTCGGTTTGTGTATGTGTATAGGTGTGGTTGTACTCGTAGTGCGTACATATAATATTACATGATGGTGCGCGGTGCGCGGTGTGCGGTGCGCGTGCAGACCCGTCTGTATGGTGAGGGTGTCGCCAACGTCCATACCACGTTGAATATACCGGTTCTCGTCCGATCACCGAAGTTAAGCAACGTCGGGCGCGGTCAGTACTTGGATGGGTGACCGCCTGGGAACACCGCGTGATGTTGGCTTTTGTTTTGATTTGTTTTGTTTGTTGTATATGTGTATATGTGTATATGTATATATTTTTGCATTTGGTTAGTGTAAGTCGGTTTGTGTATGTGTATAGGTGTGGTTGTACTCGTAGTGCGTAGTGCGTACATATAATATTACATGATGGTGCGCGGTGCGCGGTGTGCGGTGCGCGTGCAGACCCGTCTGTATGGTGAGGGTGTCGCCAACGTCCATACCACGTTGAATATACCGGTTCTCGTCCGATCACCGAAGTTAAGCAACGTCGGGCGCGGTCAGTACTTGGATGGGTGACCGCCTGGGAACACCGCGTGATGTTGGCTTTTGTTTTGTTTTGTTTTGTTTGTTGTATATGTGTATATGTGTATATGTATATATTTTTGCATTTGGTTAGTGTAAGTCGGTTTGTGTATGTGTATAGGTGTGGTTGTACTCGTAGTGCGTACATATAATATTACATGATGGTGCGCGGTGCGCGGTGTGCGGTGCGCGTGCAGACCCGTCTGTATGGTGAGGGTGTCGCCAACGTCCATACCACGTTGAATATACCGGTTCTCGTCCGATCACCGAAGTTAAGCAACGTCGGGCGCGGTCAGTACTTGGATGGGTGACCGCCTGGGAACACCGCGTGATGTTGGCTTTTGTTTTGTTTTGTTTTGTTTTGTTTGTTGTATATGTGTATATGTGTATATGTATATATTTTTGCATTTGGTTAGTGTAAGTCGGTTTGTGTATGTGTATAGGTGTGGTTGTACTCGTAGTGCGTACATATAATATTACATGATGGTGCGCGGTGCGCGGTGTGCGGTGCGCGTGCAGACCCGTCTGTATGGTGAGGGTGTCGCCAACGTCCATACCACGTTGAATATACCGGTTCTCGTCCGATCACCGAAGTTAAGCAACGTCGGGCGCGGTCAATACTTGGATGGGTGACCGCCTGGGAACACCGCGTGTTTTTGGGTTTGTGTTTTGTTTTGTTTTGTTTGTTGTATATGTGTATATGTATATATGTATATATTTTTGCATTTGGTTAGTGTAAGTCGGTTTGTGTATGTGTATAGGTGTGGTTGTACTCGTAGTGCATACATATAATATTACATGATGGTGCGCGGTGCGCGGTGTGCGGTGCGCGTGCAGACCCGTCTGTATGGTGAGGGTGTCGCCAACGTCCATACCACGTTGAATATACCGGTTCTCGTCCGATCACCGAAGTTAAGCAACGTCGGGCGCGGTCAGTACTTGGATGGGTGACCGCCTGGGAACACCGCGTGATGTTGGCTTTTTGTTTTGTTTTGTTTGTTGTATATGTGTAATGTATATATTTTTGCATTTGGTTAGTGTAAGTCGGTTTGTGTATGTGTATAGGTGTGGTTGTACTCGTAGTGCGTACATATAATATTACATGATGGTGCGCGGTGCGCGGTGTGCGGTGCGCGTGCAGACCCGTCTGTATGGTGAGGGTGTCGCCAACGTCCATACCACGTTGAATATACCGGTTCTCGTCCGATCACCGAAGTTAAGCAACGTCGGGCGCGGTCAGTACTTGGATGGGTGACCGCCTGGGAACACCGCGTGATGTTGGCTTTTTGTTTTGTTTTGTTTTGTTTGTTGTATATGTGTATATGCATATATTTTTGCATTTGGTTAGTGTAAGTCGGTTTGTGTATGTGTATAGGTGTGGTTGTACTCGTAGTGCGTACATATAATATTACATGATGGTGCGCGGTGCGCGGTGTGCGGTGCGCGTGCAGACCCGTCTGTATGGTGAGGGTGTCGCCAACGTCCATACCACGTTGAATATACCGGTTCTCGTCCGATCACCGAAGTTAAGCAACGTCGGGCGCGGTCAGTACTTGGATGGGTGACCGCCTGGGAACACCGCGTGATGTTGGGTTTTTGTTTTGTTTTGTTTTGTTTGTTGTATATGTGTATATGTGTATATGTATATATTTTTGCATTTGGTTAGTGTAAGTCGGTTTGTGTATGTGTATAGGTGTGGTTGTACTCGTAGTGCGTACATATAATATTACATGATGGTGCGCGGTGCGCGGTGTGCGGTGCGCGTGCAGACCCGTCTGTATGGTGAGGGTGTCGCCAACGTCCATACCACGTTGAATATACCGGTTCTCGTCCGATCACCGAAGTTAAGCAACGTCGGGCGCGGTCAGTACTTGGATGGGTGACCGCCTGGGAACACCGCGTGATGTTGGCTTTTTGTTTTGTTTTGTTTTGTTTGTTGTATATGTGTATATGTATATATTTTTGCATTTGGTTAGTGTAAGTCGGTTTGTGTATGTGTATAGGTGTGGTTGTACTCGTAGTGCGTACATATAATATTACATGATGGTGCGCGGTGCGCGGTGTGCGGTGCGCGTGCAGACCCGTCTGTATGGTGAGGGTGTCGCCAACGTCCATACCACGTTGAATATACCGGTTCTCGTCCGATCACCGAAGTTAAGCAACGTCGGGCGCGGTCAGTACTTGGATGGGTGACCGCCTGGGAACACCGCGTGATGTTGGCTTTTGTTTTGTTTTGTTTTGTTTGTTGTATATGTGTATATGTATATATTTTTGCATTTGGTTAGTGTAAGTCGGTTTGTGTATGTGTATAGGTGTGGTTGTACTCGTAGTGCGTACATATAATATTACATGATGGTGCGCGGTGCGCGGTGTGCGGTGCGCGTGCAGACCCGTCTGTATGGTGAGGGTGTCGCCAACGTCCATACCACGTTGAATATACCGGTTCTCGTCCGATCACCGAAGTTAAGCAACGTCGGGCGCGGTCAGTACTTGGATGGGTGACCGCCTGGGAACACCGCGTGATGTTGGCTGTTTGTTTTGTTTTGTTTTGTTTGTTGTATATGTGTATATGTATATATTTTTGCATTTGGTTAGTGTAAGTCGGTTTGTGTATGTGTATAGGTGTGGTTGTACTCGTAGTGCGTAGTGCGTACATATAATATTACATGATGGTGCGCGGTGCGCGGTGTGCGGTGCGCGTGCAGACCCGTCTGTATGGTGAGGGTGTCGCCAACGTCCATACCACGTTGAATATACCGGTTCTCGTCCGATCACCGAAGTTAAGCAACGTCGGGCGCGGTCAGTACTTGGATGGGTGACCGCCTGGGAACACCGCGTGATGTTGGCTTTTGTTTTGTTTTGTTTTGTTTGTTGTATATGTGTCTATGTGTAGATGCATATATTTTTGCATATGGTTAGTGTAAGTCGGTTTGTGTATGTGTATAGGTGTGGTTGTACTCGTAGTGCGTACATATAATATTACATGATGGTGCGCGGTGCGCGGTGTGCGGTGCGCGTGCAGACCCGTCTGTATGGTGAGGGTGTCGCCAACGTCCATACCACGTTGAATATACCGGTTCTCGTCCGATCACCGAAGTTAAGCAACGTCGGGCGCGGTCAGTACTTGGATGGGTGACCGCCTGGGAACACCGCGTGATGTTGGCTTTTGTTTTGTTTTGTTTTGTTTGTTGTATATGTGTATATGTGTATATGTATATATTTTTGCATTTGGTTAGTGTAAGTCGGTTTGTGTATGTGTATAGGTGTGGTTGTACTCGTAGTGCGTACATATAATATTACATGATGGTGCGCGGTGCGCGGTGTGCGGTGCGCGTGCAGACCCGTCTGTATGGTGAGGGTGTCGCCAACGTCCATACCACGTTGAATATACCGGTTCTCGTCCGATCACCGAAGTTAAGCAACGTCGGGCGCGGTCAGTACTTGGATGGGTGACCGCCTGGGAACACCGCGTGATGTTGGGTTTTTGTTTTGTTTTGTTTTGTTTGTTGTATATGTGTATATGTGTATATGTATATATTTTGCATTTGGTTAGTGTAAGTCGGTTTGTGTATGTGTATAGGTGTGGTTGTACTCGTAGTGCGTACATATAATATTACATGATGGTGCGCGGTGCGCGGTGTGCGGTGCGCGTGCAGACCCGTCTGTATGGTGAGGGTGTCGCCAACGTCCATACCACGTTGAATATACCGGTTCTCGTCCGATCACCGAAGTTAAGCAACGTCGGGCGCGGTCAGTACTTGGATGGGTGACCGCCTGGGAACACCGCGTGATGTTGGCTTTTTGTTTTGTTTTGTTTTGTTTGTTGTATATGTGTATATGTATATATTTTTGCATTTGGTTAGTGTAAGTCGGTTTGTGTATGTGTATAGGTGTGGTTGTACTCGTAGTGCGTACATATAATATTACATGATGGTGCGCGGTGCGCGGTGTGCGGTGCGCGTGCAGACCCGTCTGTATGGTGAGGGTGTCGCCAACGTCCATACCACGTTGAATATACCGGTTCTCGTCCGATCACCGAAGTTAAGCAACGTCGGGCGCGGTCAGTACTTGGATGGGTGACCGCCTGGGAACACCGCGTGATGTTGGCTTTTTGTTTTGTTTTGTTTTGTTTGTTGTATATGTGTATATGTATATATTTTTGCATTTGGTTAGTGTAAGTCGGTTTGTGTATGTGTATAGGTGTGGTTGTACTCGTAGTGCGTACATATAATATTACATGATGGTGCGCGGTGCGCGGTGTGCGGTGCGCGTGCAGACCCGTCTGTATGGTGAGGGTGTCGCCAACGTCCATACCACGTTGAATATACCGGTTCTCGTCCGATCACCGAAGTTAAGCAACGTCGGGCGCGGTCAGTACTTGGATGGGTGACCGCCTGGGAACACCGCGTGATGTTGGCTTTTTTGTTTTGTTTTTGTTTTTGTTTTTGTTGTATATGTGTATATGTATATATTTTTGCATTTGGTTAGTGTAAGTCGGTTTGTGTATGTGTATAGGTGTGGTTGTACTCGTAGTGCGTACATATAATATTACATGATGGTGCGCGGTGCGCGGTGTGCGGTGCGCGTGCAGACCCGTCTGTATGGTGAGGGTGTCGCCAACGTCCATACCACGTTGAATATACCGGTTCTCGTCCGATCACCGAAGTTAAGCAACGTCGGGCGCGGTCAGTACTTGGATGGGTGACCGCCTGGGAACACCGCGTGATGTTGGCTATTTGTTTTGTTTTGTTTTGTTTGTTGTATATGTGTATATGTATATATTTTTGCATTTGGTTAGTGTAAGTCGGTTTGTGTATGTGTATAGGTGTGGTTGTACTCGTAGTGCGTACATATAATATTACATGATGGTGCGCGGTGCGCGGTGTGCGGTGCGCGTGCAGACCCGTCTGTATGGTGAGGGTGTCGCCAACGTCCATACCACGTTGAATATACCGGTTCTCGTCCGATCACCGAAGTTAAGCAACGTCGGGCGCGGTCAGTACTTGGATGGGTGACCGCCTGGGAACACCGCGTGATGTTGGCTTTTTGTTTTGTTTTGTTTTGTTTGTTGTATATGTGTATATGTATATATTTTTGCATTTGGTTAGTGTAAGTCGGTTTGTGTATGTGTATAGGTGTGGTTGTACTCGTAGTGCGTACATATAATATTACATGATGGTGCGCGGTGCGCGGTGTGCGGTGCGCGTGCAGACCCGTCTGTATGGTGAGGGTGTCGCCAACGTCCATACCACGTTGAATATACCGGTTCTCGTCCGATCACCGAAGTTAAGCAACGTCGGGCGCGGTCAGTACTTGGATGGGTGACCGCCTGGGACCACCGCGTGATGTTGGCTTTTGTTTTGTTTTGTTTTGTTTGTTGTATATGTGTATATGTATATATTTTTGCATTTGGTTAGTGTAAGTCGGTTTGTGTATGTGTATAGGTGTGGTTGTACTCGTAGTGCGTACATATAATATTACATGATGGTGCGCGGTGCGCGGTGTGCGGTGCGCGTGCAGACCCGTCTGTATGGTGAGGGTGTCGCCAACGTCCATACCACGTTGAATATACCGGTTCTCGTCCGATCACCGAAGTTAAGCAACGTCGGGCGCGGTCAGTACTTGGATGGGTGACCGCCTGGGAACACCGCGTGATGTTGGCTTTTTGTTTTGTTTTGTTTTGTTTGTTGTATATGTGTATATGTGTATATGTATATATTTTTGCATTTGGTTAGTGTAAGTCGGTTTGTGTATGTGTATAGGTGTGGTTGTACTCGTAGTGCGTACATATAATATTACATGATGGTGCGCGGTGCGCGGTGTGCGGTGCGCGTGCAGACCCGTCTGTATGGTGAGGGTGTCGCCAACGTCCATACCACGTTGAATATACCGGTTCTCGTCCGATCACCGAAGTTAAGCAACGTCGGGCGCGGTCAGTACTTGGATGGGTGACCGCCTGGGAACACCGCGTGATGTTGGCTTTTGTTTTGTTTTGTTTTGTTTGTTGTATATGTGTATATGTATATATTTTTGCATTTGGTTAGTGTAAGTCGGTTTGTGTATGTGTATAGGTGTGGTTGTACTCGTAGTGCGTACATATAATATTACATGATGGTGCGCGGTGCGCGGTGTGCGGTGCGCGTGCAGACCCGTCTGTATGGTGAGGGTGTCGCCAACGTCCATACCACGTTGAATATACCGGTTCTCGTCCGATCACCGAAGTTAAGCAACGTCGGGCGCGGTCAGTACTTGGATGGGTGACCGCCTGGGAACACCGCGTGATGTTGGCTTTTTGTTTTGTTTTGTTTTGTTTGTTGTATATGTGTATATGTGTATATGTATATATTTTTGCATTTGGTTAGTGTAAGTCGGTTTGTGTATGTGTATAGGTGTGGTTGTACTCGTAGTGCGTACATATAATATTACATGATGGTGCGCGGTGCGCGGTGTGCGGTGCGCGTGCAGACCCGTCTGTATGGTGAGGGTGTCGCCAACGTCCATACCACGTTGAATATACCGGTTCTCGTCCGATCACCGAAGTTAAGCAACGTCGGGCGCGGTCAGTACTTGGATGGGTGACCGCCTGGGAACACCGCGTGATGTTGGCTTTTGTTTTGTTTTGTTTTGTTTGTTGTATATGTGTATATGTGTATATGTATATATTTTTGCATTTGGTTAGTGTAAGTCGGTTTGTGTATGTGTATAGGTGTGGTTGTACTCGTAGTGCGTACATATAATATTACATGATGGTGCGCGGTGCGCGGTGTGCGGTGCGCGTGCAGACCCGTCTGTATGGTGAGGGTGTCGCCAACGTCCATACCACGTTGAATATACCGGTTCTCGTCCGATCACCGAAGTTAAGCAACGTCGGGCGCGGTCAGTACTTGGATGGGTGACCGCCTGGGAACACCGCGTGATGTTGGCTTTTGTTTTGTTTTGTTTTGTTTGTTGTATATGTGTATATGTATATATTTTTGCATTTGGTTAGTGTAAGTCGGTTTGTGTATGTGTATAGGTGTGGTTGTACTCGTAGTGCGTACATATAATATTACATGATGGTGCGCGGTGCGCGGTGTGCGGTGCGCGTGCAGACCCGTCTGTATGGTGAGGGTGTCGCCAACGTCCATACCACGTTGAATATACCGGTTCTCGTCCGATCACCGAAGTTAAGCAACGTCGGGCGCGGTCAGTACTTGGATGGGTGACCGCCTGGGAACACCGCGTGATGTTGGCTTTTGTTTTGTTTTGTTTTGTTTGTTGTATATGTGTATGTGTATATGTATATATTTTTGCATTTGGTTAGTGTAAGTCGGTTTGTGTATGTGTATAGGTGTGGTTGTACTCGTAGTGCGTACATATAATATTACATGATGGTGCGCGGTGCGCGGTGTGCGGTGCGCGTGCAGACCGTGTAGTGCGGGTGTCGCTCGTCGCGCACTCGTTTGTTTTCAGTTTCGTTACAATTTAAGCATTAAAACTCATACTTTAAAATACATACAGTTTTTTATTTTACATTTAAAACTAGGTAACAGTGAACAGTATACAAAGGACAACGATATCAAGAGAAAATAATTTTTACTTCTTACAACATGTTTGTGCATTTTAGAATGCGACATTTAGTAATTATTTCATTTTTCCTTCAAGTTTAGTCTTTGGTAGCAATGAACACGTAATGAACATGTTTGTATAAAAAAATGTCACAAAGATTTACGAATATCACTGATTAGAAATTATTTTAGGATACCTTATACTTAATAAAACTAGAAGTACACATATAAAATCAGTACCTAAATTAAAATGCGTTACAGATTTTTGATGCAAAAAAAAACTATAAGGAAAGAAAGATGTTTTTGCGTATGATTATTGATTTCTTTAACTGTAGATTTTTAATATTAAAATTTAACATCTTTTATAAATGCATTACGTTGCGTGCGACTAGTAATTCAGAAATAGTTCTCAAGGCCAACCCAGTATGGTATTTGTATTTAAATATTTAAAATATATCAATTTGCAATCAATATCTACATTCTTTTATTACTTCCCATGGTGACTTTACCCATTACGGCTTATACATGTAACAATTATTCATATTATATTAATTTTGGTCCAATTTCATTGGGTTATATTACCAAATTTACCAACATAACATAATTGACGAAAAGTTGGATCTTGGAGACTTCTCGTCTTAGATGAATTTAGAAAAATCATTATTTTCATACATCACGTAGTTTAGACATTGACGATACACAGCTAGAATGCGCTTCCACTAGATCAACTGTTAAAATGTTTCAACTGATAACAACGCTTACTCTTTACATCTCATCTTGCTACTCCTATGGAAACGCATCCTAAAATATACATATACGATAACAAAAAAAAAACAAACGTAATCAATGGACAGGGTCCTATTCCGTCTACGAGGGTATATCCGTCTTTTTGCTATCACGCGCGATATAATCAGACAGCTATAATAGCCGCATAGGTAAATAGCAGATATTGAATCTCTTACCTATACTGCTATTGAACTTATCCTTCGAATAGATCGCCCGCAATTGGAAAAAGACGGATTCGCCGCTATAGAGTGATTAGGGCACTCGGACTTTACCTAATTTTCTTATACCTCAGTTGAATATGTGTATAGCAAAGTTTACTTCTTGCAATATGGCATACAACTAACCTAGGGCAAAGGGTGCATATATCGAATCC